>NC_069502.1:128640667-128680667 GCF_027579735.1 Bombina bombina | reverse complement strand
TTCCCTCTCTGGAAGGGTTCTGGACAGAAATCTGTCCTCAGGGGAAAAAAAGTATTTAATTGTGATTTCAACAAAATAATATTGTCATTCTACATGGGAAGCTGTGTGACAATAGCATGTCTGACCATTTCCATTCTTTTTCACAGGAGCAGAGTCCATTTTGGTAAAGTTATAGGTTCTGTTATAGTTTCTCTATTTTATTTTTAAAACAGTTTTGCTTTTGTATGTGTCTGTGTGTGTTAATTCATTGTATATGTAAATGCCCTAAAGTCATGAGGTCTTCATGACAGTATCAATAAAGCTTTTATTTATATGAGAAGTCTTTTAACTCTGACAGAAAATATAGACCTGTATTTGATTAACTAGTCTTAGGAACCCTGCCCAAAAAAGTGTCAGTAAACTGCCCTTAGACTTGCTATACTTACTATTTAATCCATTATCCATACTTTTTTGTAATACAGTTTTTTTTTCTTCAAGCTATGGTTAAAGCCAAATGGATATTGGCCAAAAAGCCATTACCTTGGTATCAGTATTTCTAGCATAGATCACAAACCTGAGATAAATGTAAGTGTTGTGAGTTCAATATCTATAAATTCATCTAGAACTAATATTTCACATTGCAGTAGTGGGTTAGAATCTGCCAGGAAAAATAATTGTAAACTTTTCATACATTTGCTAGTATAATGATAGGGACGTCATATTGCACAATGGTATTTCTTTGTATACTGTGCTGTATGCTACTGCCAGGTTAAGCAGATGCCGCTATCTTATCCCTGTCATACTCTGATCTCTGTGCTCACTCTACAATGACAAATATATTTTATCATTGCTTTGCTAACCCTTACAGCTCTGGAAGGAAACATTTGGCCCCATACACTTAAAGTGATGGTAAATATGAGCATTTAAAATAGGCTAGGATTTACCAACTCTAAAAATAAAGAGGACATTCAGTCATCACTTTGTAAAAAAAGGTGCTAAATTTACCCTTTCTGTGCCAATGCCTCCTCGCTAAACTCAGCAGGTCCAGCTGCACACTGCACATCCCTCTTTTTCAATGAGGTGACATTTCCACCTCTAAACCAATAGCCATGTTAGTCATATGACTGTTCTGTATGCTAACACTGCTATTGGTTTAGAGGTGGAAATGTCATCTCATTGAGAAAATAACGCTGTGCGGTGGGCGGCCGGAGCCGATGAGTTTAGGAAGGAGAACGTGGCACAGAAAAGGTCAATTTAGCACCCTATTTTACAAAGCGATGACTGAATGTCCTATTTATTTTTAGTGATGGTAAATCCTAGCGTTTTTTTAAAAGCTCAGATTTACCATCACTTTATGCTCTCTCTTCATTTAAAGGGACATTAAACTGCTGAGTACAGCTACAATAGCTGGGTTACTGCTCATGCTATCGTTTTTCCTCCTGTGCCTGTGGCTTTCTTCAAAGTTAATCTCTTATTTTAACCCATTACAATTATTAGTTATTGAAGCTCTGCATCTTCACACTGGGCACCGCTATCTTGGATCTTATATTTGCTATTTAACTTTTAAACTGTGCAAATAATCTACAAAAAGGTAACTCTTCTGCGCTCTAATAAGCAAGGTAACGTGAAGCGCAAGGTACTGCTGTCAAAAAACAGATTTTGAAAGTACACTGCTCTTATTACAGAGTGCAACAAAACATGCGCTGCAAGATGGCGGCACCCAGTATAAAATGCAGAACAACAGATACAGGAGGGAACGCTATAGTATGTTGAGTAGTAACCATTCTACTGTAGTTGTACCCAGCAGTTTAATGTCCCCATAAACTATCAATATACTGTAAGATATTTTGATGACCAGTTTCTTAGTTATACAGCTCCAGATTTGTGAAATTGTGTACAGCTATTTATTAAGTCAATTCTTTTTATACACCGTGATCAAGTTTTAAAAATGGTATCAATCAAAACCGGACGGCACAGCAGTTTGTAGGAAGAAGCTGAAGCATTTATTCCACTTCAGCTATCAGTTTTATTGGAATTGTGTGTGTTGTAAATAAAGTTGTGGTAATGGATCATATCTAAAGCTTTCCTGTAACAATAAACAGTCAAGTTACTGCACAGAAGCAGCTATGGGTAATATTGAGTAAATAACATTACAGATAGAGGAGAACGGTATAAATACTCTATTCTGATAGAGAGACATGGAGAGCCCCCCTACAACATACAAACGGAAATGAAAGGATTGATTAAAAAAATGGTTTAATAAGAAAACCTAAAGTTTTTCAGAGAGAGTCAGTAATGGCCAGTGGCGTCACTAGGGTTGGTGTCACCCCCCCCCCCCAGAAAGCAGACACACACAAAAACACAGGCACACACACATGCAAACACTCAGATACACTTAAAAACCTACTCAGATGCACACACAAACACTAGGAAACACACTCAGACACACGCACATAAACACTCAGACACACACACAAAACCACTCTGGCACACACACAAACACTTAGACACACACACACACACACACAAAAGCACCCAGACACACACACACAAAAACACACACACAAAAACACACACACAAAAACACTGAGACACACACACACACAAAAACTCAGACACACACATACAAATATGTAAACTGCACTGCATTAATTATAAAGCTCATGCCTAGAGCTGCTCCCTGGCTCAGCAGAGCATCAAATGAAAGATAAACAGAGCACTCTAAAATAAATCACTGAAGAAAAGGTTTAGGCGCGCAAACTATGAAAATTCTGCTCTCTGACCCTGTTCCAAGTCTGTCAGTGCACAGCCCCGGGCCGCGTGCCTACCGCTTCTTATGGCCAATCACCTCTGCACTCTGCCCACCCCCAGACCCCCGCCCGCCCGCCCTCCTACCTGTTCAGTGTGCACTTAGTGTACCATAACCGTAAAGGTCTGGTGGGCATTATACGCGGCTCCTTCACTTTAAAGACAGTGTCAAACAGTCATGCGGTCAGGTGCCAGGCATCCCCTCATGATTTCCCAGTTCCCGTTTAGAGAGACAGCACAGCAGTGAGTGACTCCACTGCTCCACACATCACTGAGCACAGATAGGCAGGCAGGTTTAGGCTAGCAACGCAACTTTGCAAGCCCCACGGCATGCCCACAACATTCATAGAGAAATTGGGCAGGTGAGTTTTATTGGAATTGTGTGTGTTGTAAATAAAGTTGTGGTAATGGATCATATCTAAAGCTTTCCTGTAACAATAAACAGTCAAGTTACTGCACAGAAGCAGCTATGGGTAATATTGAGTAACTAACATTACAGCTAGAGGAGAACGGTATAAATACTCTATTCTGATAGAGAGACATGGAGAGCCCCCCTACAACATACAAATGGAAATGAAAGGATTGATTAAAAAAATGGTTTAATAAGAAAACCTAAAGTTTTTCAGAGAGAGTCAGTAATGGCCAGTGGCGTCACTAGGGTTGGTGTCACCCAGTGCGGTAAGTTATGGTGTCACCCCCCCCCCCAGAAAGCAGACACACACAAAAACACAGGCACACACACATACAAACACTCAGAAACACTTAAAAACCTACTCAGATGCACACACAAACACTAGGAAACACACTCAGACACACGCACAAAAACACTCAGACACACACACAAAACCACTCGGGCACACACACAAACACTTAGACACACACACACACACACACACACACACAAAAGCACCCAGACACACACACACAAAAACACTCAGACACACACACAAAAACTCAGACACACACATACAAATATGTAAACTGCACTGCATTAATTATAAAGCTCATGCCTAGAGCTGCTCCCTGGCTCAGCAGAGCATCAAATGAAAGATAAACAGAGCACTCTAAAATAAATCACTGAAGAAAAGGTTTAGGCGCGCAAACTATGAAAATTCTGCTCTCTGACTCTGTTCCAAGTCTGTCAGTGCACAGCCCCGGGCCGCGTGCCTACCGCTTCTTATGGCCAATCACCTCTGCACTCTGCCCACCCCCAGACCCCCGCCCGCCCTCCTACCTGTTCAGTGTGCACTTAGTGTACCGTAACCGTAAAGGTCTGGTGGGCATCATACGTGGCTCCACTTTAGAGACAGTGTCAAACAGTCATGCGGTCAGGTGCCAGGCATCCCCTCACGATTTCCCAGTTCCCATTTAGAGAGACAGCACAGCAGTGAGTGACTCCACTGCTCCACATGTCACTGAGCAGTGAGCACAGATAGGCAGGCAGGTTTAGGCTAGCAGCGCAACTTTGCAAGCCCCACGGCATGCCCACAACATTCATAGTGAAATTGGGCAGGGGAGAAGCAAAGTACAAACAAGCAAAAGCAGCCGGGAAAACTATTTGTTGAAATTGCAGCACTGGCTCAAGGGGCAAAAAAATTGTGTGTCTACAACTTCCCCAGTCCCACCAATGTTCACAAATGCCAGCCCCTCTAATAAAAAAAATCTATGCATCTCAACATTGTATTTCTTTGAATTTCAATAAAATTTAAAAAAAAAAATAGGTGTCACCCAGGTGCGTCCCGCACCCCATATTGACGCCACTGGTAATGGCTAAATTTTTTTCCATACAAAGCACAACCAGTTGACGTCAGGCACACTTTGTAAGCACAGCATATGTACATATGCTCCTAGTAACTTTCTTTTTTAAATAATAAATACAATTATATTGCAACACTGCTTCTTTCCAAAACTGAAATACACTCATACACATTCCTTTTGACTGTTATTAGGGGCAGCTGCTACCTGGGTGCTCAGTGTAAAAAAAACACGCTTTACAAAGCTCTCACAATTCTTTATTTTATACACTCTTATTTTTAACTTAAAGGGACACTGAACCCAATTTTTTTCTTTCGTGATTCAGATAGAGCATGCAATTTTAAGCAACTTTCTAATTTACTCCTATTATCAAATTTTCATCATTCTCTTGGTATCTATATTTGAAAAGCAAGAATGTAAGTTTTGGTGAACAACCTGGGTTGTTCTTGCTGATTGGTGGATAAATTCACCCACCAATAAACAAGTGCTGTCCAGAGTCTGAGCCAAAAATTGTCTGGCTCCTTAGCTTAGATGCCTTCTTTTTCAAATAAAGAGAACAAAGAAAAATTGATAATAGGAGTAAATTAGAAAGTTGCTTAAAATTGCATGCTCTATCGGAATAATGAAAGAAACTATTTGGGTTCAGTATCCTTTTAAAGTGAATGCCAATTTTGCCGTTCATGACTACCGCAATCCAAGTATAAATAGTGCATCAATCTAGTCGCTAATAAAAATTTTGTAATTATAGCTCTTGTTTTTTTAATAAATAATGTTAAAAATTAATACCGTTTCAATCACGACTCCTCCCCATCACTACTTCCTTGTTCTCCAGTTGTGACGTAGCCAGCAGTCCCACCCGCTCTCTATCTTGGTCCAAAGCGCGTTCACAATAGTGCATCAAATTGCACATGTGTATCGTGACTCAAACTGCGCATGCATAAAACTTTATTGTCTATTTTGAATATGAATAAATAAGTCCTATAGAAAATAATATGATTATAACGCTAACAGTATTTACATTTGTTAAATTTGTAATATACCATATTAATTTATCCAGTATTATCCAAATAATTTAAGATTTTGTTGGCTGTTAAAATATTTTAAAGAATTCTAGTACATAACAGAAATTTGATTGTATAATTGCGGATTGTTAGCAGATTAAATACTTACTTGTAACACTATCGGGGTATACGTTTTTTGTATCCAAGTTTTTGACAATGATGCAGACTACGCATGCGCGTCTCATGAACTAGCATGAGGAATGAACAGGGCTATTGCAAGTTTAACGCATGTGTATAACAATCGTGTGACGTTGACAGAAAGAGGCTAAACGCCCTTGGGGGGGGGACGGCCATTGGTGTATCGATTAGGACTAGCCTGTCAATCACTTTGAGAAAATGGCAGGCGGACGAAAGATGTATACCGAAGGCTGTTTAATAGGTAAAAAACAGCGTTAAATATTCATAATTAAAAAAATATATAAATTAAAGTTGTGGTCATTTTTAATAATGTATACAATGGCGTCACCGAGTCAGGTTAACTTGACCTTCAATTTAATGACTGAAAATTAGTTATCTTGTTGTGTTAAAGGGCCATAATACCCAAATGTTTAAACACTTGAAAATGATGCAGTATAGCTGTAAAAAGCTGACTAGAAAATATCACCTGAACATCTCTATGTAAAAAAGAAAGATATTTTACCTCAAAAGTTCCTCAGTAGCCACATCCCATTGTAAAGGATTTCTAAGCAGCATATTAGTATGTCTGTCCTGGGACAGCTTAGGGGATGAGCCTCGTGAACTCTCATAATATTTCACCAATCAGGTAAAGGAAGCTTACTATGAAATCTCATGAGAGTTAAGTCAAATCTCATGAGATCACAGTAAGAGTTCATGACCTCAGTATTGCTGATGCTGATTGGCTGCAGTTCATTTCTTCATTATTTTTTTTTTACCTGCAGCTGGGAGTATGATGTATATGACTGTATGATGTATATGACTGTATGATGTGTGTGACTGTATGATGTGTGTGTGACTGTATGCTGTGTATGACTGAATGATGTGTGTGACTGTATGATGTGTATGACTGTATGATGTGTGTGACTGTATGATGTGTGTGTGACTGCATAATGTATATGACTGTATGATGTGTGTGACTGTATGATGTGTGTGTGACTGTATGATGATGTGTGTGTGACTGTATGACTATGATGTGTATGGCTGTACAGTAAGTGTATGGCTGTATGATGTATATGACTGTATGATGTGTATGGCTGTATGATATGTATGGCAGTATGATGTGTATGACTATATGAGGTGTGTGACTGTATGATGTGTATGACTGTATGATGTATATGACTGTACGATGTGTATGACTGTATGATGTGTGTGGCTGTATGATGTGTATGACTGTATGATGTGTATGACTGTGTGATGTGTATGACTGTGTGATGTGTATGACTGTATGATGTGTGTGACTGTATGATGTGTGTGACTGTATGATGTGTGTGGCTGTATGATGTGTATGACTGTATGATGTGTATGACTGTGTGATGTGTATGACTGTGTGATGTGTATGACTGTATGATGTGTGTGACTGTATGATGTGTGTGACTGTATGATGTATATGACTGTATGATGTGTGTGACTGTATGATGTATGTGACTTTATGATGTATGTGACTGTATGATGTGTGTGACTGTATGTTGTGTATGACTGTATAAGGTGTGTGACTGTGTGATGTGTATGACTGTATGATGTGTGTGACTGTATGATGTGTGTGACTGTATGATGTATATGACTGTGTGATGTGTATGACTGTATGATGTGTGTGACTGTATGATGTGTGTGACTGTATGATGTATATGACTGTATGATGTGTGTGACTGTATGATGTATGTGACTGTATGATGTGTGTGACTGTATGATGTATGTGACTTTATGATGTATGTGACTGTATGATGTGTGTGACTGTATGTTGTGTGTGACTGTATAAGGTGTATGGACTGTATGATGTGATGACTGTATGATGTGATGACTGTATGAGGTGTGTGACTGTATGATGTGTATGACTGTATTTTTTTTAGACATTTTCCAAAGATTTTTGGGGGATCTACAGTTGTTTACAAATATTAATTTTTGGGATCTACAGTGTTTCTTCCAGTGTTGAGAAAAAAGTTCTAAGGATAACCATTTGATAAGGGTAATAAGGATTGTTTAAATGATCTGATATTTCCATGTGGTGAATGTTATTTTAATGTGAACCATGGTGGAATTCTCATCTCCTATAGTCTAATGGATTTAATATTAAATAAAGAAGAATGTAAGAAAAGTGCGTGATACATTTAAGATAAGTAATGACAAATTATATAAAACTTAATGATCTTCTGTTAAAGGGACATTGCATTGGAAGTATTACAGACTCAACACAAGCAAAGTTGTTAAATACACAGATAAAGTCCTGCTTGGGAGCCACAGAGAATAGCTGGTTAGCCAATCAGCGAGCAATAGCAGGACATGACACCGCCGATCACCAGCTATATTCAGCTCAGAAGCCGCAAATTTTGCAGTTATTGGGCAGGACTTACATGTTTAACCTCTTTGTGGGGGTTAAAACATATGGAGTTGCACAGCAATGTCCGCCAGACATTGATAAATCGGCCCCTAGGTATTGAAGAGGGCTGTCGCCATCTTACAGACGGGGCTAAGTCAGAAGGGCTGCGGTCAAGAGTGGATAGGGTTAAGGCCATGTCTGGTTGGTTGATGGACGTGTCTAGGGTTTGGTGTGCATATCTGGATACTCTATGCACGAGTCTAAGGAAGATTCTGCAAATAGGGACGTATTGCTCTCTCGGGGATAGTGGGACATTGCTGAAGGACTCTCAAATAGGGACAGTTGGGAAGTGCAATTGTCTGCCTCACAAGACTAACTAATACAGGTGCATAGAAAGGTAATATCCAGTCATTTTATATCAGATTAAATATGAAATAATGGTTAAGAAGAGCTTAAGGGGTGATTGGTGTCTAGATTTTACAAAGAATTGTAAGCTGACCACGACTGTCAATTACAGAAGATATGAGTTCTAACCTTGAGCTGAGGATAAGGAATGTTTTGTAGTATTTACCCATTTATACATTATTGACTGATGTTATACATCCTTGTGTTTGTCAGCTTTGATAAATAAATATATATATACTTTTTTTTAAATTAAGCTTTATGTTGGGGAAAGATAGCTATAATCTTTCATGACAAGCTACATGTGTGTTTTTATCTGTGTTGTTTACAACTGTAGATCAAAGTACTTGTGAAGAAATAGAAGAAAGAACCTTCTTTAGATAGATCTTGTGTGAGTGATTTCTCGCTGCCTTTTATGACTTTTCAGTGCTCTTAAAAGGGACATGATAGGCAAATATTTTTTTGCCCCATTCAAAATTGAATTCTTCATAGTGTATTGCAGTACTTTTTTTTAAAAAAACATAGAGGTTGCTGTACTGAATAAAACCAGGTTTTTCTATTAGTTTTTACATTACATTTAAACAGCTTTAGAATATATTTAAGTATCATGCACCTTTAAGTAGTGCAATTAATATCAAGGATTAATCAGACCGCTGCTTCCATGCCCTGTTTTCCACCTCTTAGGTGGAAAATTGAAATCTCCCCGTCTCTTCCGACCGGGGAGATTGACACCTCCTGCCCGCGCGATTGGCTGTGCATGGGCAGGGAGCGAGTTTGCACAGGGAAAGCCAGGCGGACGGGCGAATATGTACACTCCTGTCCGCCCGTGGATAGTAAACCAAACCCTATGGGGCCAATTTATTAAGCTCCGTATGGAGCTTGATGCCCCTTGTTTCCGGGAGCCTTCAGGCTCGCCGGAAACAGAAGTTATGAAGCAGCGGTCTGAAGACCGCTGCTCCATAACTTGTCCGCCTGCTCTGAGGCCGCAGACAGAAATCAACCCGATCCTATACGATCAGGCTGATTGACACCTCCTGCTAGTGGCCGATTGGCCGCGAATCAGCAGGGGGTGGCATTGCACCAGCAGTTCACAAGAACTGCTGGTGCAATGATAAATGCCGACAGTGCATGCTGTTGGCATTTATCGATGTGCAGCGGACATGATACGCTACTTCGTATCATGTCCGCTCGCACTATAATATATATAAGTGTTTAAGTATATCATGATCAGATCTTCCAGTCATCACAAGAGGTTTTTCAAATATAACAAATAAACTTTCACAAATAATAATCCCTTGGGGATTATCAGTGTAGAATATTTAATCTGGATAGTGCTTTGTGTTAAATATCCTAGAGTTATAAGACATAGCTTGAGGGAGAGGTTGAGTTTATGGGAATCCAGAGGAGGCAAAAAGGGGATTTTTTTCTCTATATATCTAAACATAAACATTCCCCTGATTCTCTCCTTATGCCAGTGAGCCACCATTTTTAAAATGATGTGCAGCGCTTGTGTACAACAAGAAACATTCTCCTACTATATCACTGACAGTATTATGTACTAGTACTAAAGCCCGTGTACACGGGCCATTTTTTGAAGTACAGCAGTCCCACCCCTTGCTCTCTCCCCCCTCTCTTTTGCTTTCTCTCCCCTCTTTTGCTCTCTCCTCCCTTTGGCTCTCCCCCCCTTTCTTTTGCTCTCTCTGCCCCCTCTTTTGTGCTCTCTCTCCCCCCTCTTTGGCTCTCTCCCCTCTTTGGCTCTCTCCCCTCTTTGTCTCTCTCTCCTCTTTTGCTCTCTCCTCTTTGGCTCACTTTCCTCTCTTGTGCTCTCTTCCCCCCCCCCCCTTTGGCTCTCTCCCCCCTCTATTTGGCTCTCTCCCCCACTCTTTGGGCCACGCTTCATCGCCCGCTCCCGTCGGTCACGCCACCTGACACTCCGCTTCAGCCTTGCTCTGTGCTGAATGCTGAGTGTCAGGATCCAAACGGCCAGGTATGTTTGTCACGTGCAGTTTCTACTGCGCATGACTGCATCTGACAAACATACTTGGCCATTTATTATATAGGATGGGATTTGTATTTTTTAACCCATTCCATTCTGGAAGTTTTTCTACAGGACTCCATTGTTTAGCTCTTTTAGTTTTGGGAGATGTGAGCAAGGGGCGGTTCCAAACCTCTCTCCATCTTTTTTTCTTTATTCTAATTGGTGGTGTCCCAGTGGGATGCTGGGGTTACTTGTGGAAGATGTCAATGAGAATTAATGCTGATGACTCCTTTGGAGGTGTATGTAGTGACTAGTGAGCTGTGAATTATTTTGTGGCAATGGCCCTTGAGTTAAAGTAACTTGTTACCCATAAGCTAGATCACCTATATATGTGTAGAAAACAAATCATTTTAACATCTAACATGTATAAAAAAGGCAGATTTATTAACTCACAATTTCCCCAATATTTACATCCCATTGTAGAACCTTAAAGTGATGGAAAACTTCCCTCTTTGTATAAACAGATCTGGAATGTTAGTGATTTTTTTTTTTAGTATTTTAGTAGGAAAGAAAAGAGGGCGCTCCAATGGTGAAATACGTATGCACAAACAAACAATCCAGAGTACAGACAATGGTGTTATACTCACAAATGAAAAGCACTCAATCAAATCAGGCAGGCTGAAACATCAGAGCTGTCCAGCTAGCTCACACTCCAGCTTTCAACAGTCTCCAAGAGCCACAGAGGTGCTATGGTACCAGCAATGGGATAAAACATGCAGGTATGGTTAGTATAGAGAACTGAGATCAGGGGTCTCTGAGATGAAGCTGGGCACGATTCCCAAACAGCTACCAGAGAAAGGAAATAAATCCAACCCCAGACAAATCTCAGATTCAGTTAAAAAGCAAAGGTGTTTATTGTAACACTTACAATCTCACAACGCGTTTCTCAGTCAACAGACCATTTCCTCAGGTGATATTAAACAAATGAACAGCACTTGCTTAAATACATATGAAGTCAGCATGTGCTGCAATGGACTGCACATCTGTTTTAACTGCATCTGAGTTCTGTCTGGGGTTAGATTTATTTCCTTTCTCTGGTAAATATTGTGTCCAGTTTCATCTCAGAGACCCCTGATCTCAGTTCTCTATACTAACCATCCCTGGGTGTTTTACCCCATTGCTGGTCCCATATCACCTCTGTGGCTCTTGGAGACTGTTGAAAGCCATAGTGTGAGCTAGCTGGACAGCTCTGATGTTTCAGCCTGCTTGATTTGCACGATTGAGTGCTTTTCGTTTGTGAGTATAACATCATTGTCTGTACTCTGGATGGTTCGCTTGTGCATACGTATTTCATGATTGGAGCGCCCTCTTTTCTTTCCTACTTTGCAGATGATGATGATTTTTTTTTTAAATGCATTCAAATAAGAGGCGGCCTTCAAGGGCTAAGAAATTAGCATATGAGCCTACCTAGATTTAGTTTTAAACTAAGAATACCAAGAGAACAAAGCAAAATTGATGATAAAAGTAACTTGGAAAGTTGTTTAAAATTACATAAATCATGAATGTTTATTTTTGACTAGACTGTCCCTTTAACAATGCGTTGGTTATGTGTATGGTTAAAGTTTTGTTTTCATGCTGAAAGATTAATCAGATTACTGTGCACCTTTTGATACTGGCATATTCTGGTCTGTGATATATCATTAAAGGGATACTAACCCCACATTTTTTATTTCATGATTCAGATAGAGCATGCAATTTTAAGCAACTTTTTAATTTACTCCTATTATCAATTTTTCTTTGTTCTCATGTTATAGGAGCCGGCCCATTTTTAGTTCAGCACCTTGGGAGAGCTTTCTTATTGGTTTGCTACATTTAGTCACAAATCAGCAAGTGCTACCCAGGTGCTGAACACAAAATGGTCCGGCTCTAACGCTTACAGTACTGCTTTTTTAAATCAAGATAGCATGAGAACAAAGAAAAATTGATAATAGGAGTAAATTAGGAAGGTGCTTAAAATCTCATGCTCTATCTGAATCATGAAAGAAAAAAAATTGGGTTTAGTATCCCTTTAAGAAATATTTTAAAAAAATGAATGTGAGGAATTTGAAGGATATTCATTTTATTTTTATTTTATTTGTAGTTTATGTTCAACAGAAGCCTTAAAAAGCTCTACTCTACATATAACACATTTCTACTCCAAATAAATCTGTTTGTCAAAACAAACCTTGTTCTGCGTTAATGTCCAGTCCCTGCTGAATTTTGTGGAACTTAAATCTTTTTTTTTCCATTTATTTTGCAAATAAATGACACAATTTTGGCAGTGAATACCTCCTCATGACAAGGTAGATTAATACTACTTTTTTCAACTTGCTTATCATAAGCACAACTTCTGCTGCTTGAAATAATTAAACATAACATTCAGTAGAGGAAGGTGCAATACAGTATAGAAAGAGAGAGAAGGAGAAGCAAATTTGATAATAGAAGTAAATTGGAAAGTTGTTTAAAATTGTATGTTTTTTCTAAATCAGGGCCGCGATCCGATAAAAATCGTCGATGCGACGCCAAATTTTGCGCTGGTTTGGTATCACATATACGGCGTAACATAGAAGTTACACTCGTATATTTCTGCCTTCGGCCGTAGTTTTTTGGCCCATAGACAGGTATACCAAACCAGCGCAGTTTGGTATCCAATATACAGAGTAAGGACTCTGAAAATTGAGAAATCTTACTGCATTTTCACCTCACCACAAAATGCAGGCGTAGTAAGCCTTACGCTGAGTATTGGAGCCCCGTAACTCCCTAAACTGCCTGCAAAATAAAACCTAACACCTAACGCATGCGCAATGTCTATCTACCTGTCAACCGCGATCCCCCGCCGCAATCCCTAATAAAGTGTTTAACCCCTAAACCGCCGCTCCCGGACCCCGCCGCCACCTACATTAAATTTCTAACCCACTAATGTGATCCCCCTACACCGCCGCCACCTACATTAAAATTATTAAACCCTAATGTAATCCACCTACACCACCGCCATCTATATTAAAATTATTACCCCCTAATGTGAGGCCCCTACCCCGCTGCCACCTACATTAACTATATTACCCCCTAATCTAATCCCCTTACACCGCCGCTACCTATTTTAACTATATTACCCCCTAATCTAATCCCCCTACACCGCCGCCAACTATATTAAAATTATCAACCCCTAATCTAATCCCCCTACACCGCCGCCACCTATATTAAATGTATTACCCCCTAAAATACTAAAATGTCCCTACCCTAAACTAAATTACAAATAGCCCTGAAAAGGGCCTTTTGCAGGGCATTGTCCCAAAGTAACCAGCTCTATTACCAGCCCTGAAAAGGGCCTTTTGCGGGGCATTGCCCCAAAGTAACCAGCTCTATTACCAGCCCTTAAAAGGGCCTTTTGCGGGGCATTGTCCCAAAGTAATCAGCTCTTTTACCTGTATTCTAATCCCCCTACACCGCCGCCACCTATATTAAATATATTAACCCCTAATCTAATCCCCCTACACCGCCGCCACCTATATTAAATGTATTAACCCCTAATCTAATCCCCCTACACCGCCGCAACCTATATTAAATATATAACCCCTAAACTGACCCCCCTACACCGCCGCCACCTATATTAACTATTTTAACCCTAATTATATTAGGGTTAATATAGTTAATATAGTTATTATATTATATATATATTAACTATATTAACCCTATCTAACTCTAACACCCCTAACTTAATTATTATTAAAATAAATCTAAATAATATTAATAATATTAACTAAATTATTCCTATTTAAAACTAAATACTTACCTATAAAATAAACCCTAAGATAGCTAGAATATAATTAATAATTACATTGTAGCTATTTTAGGGTTTATATTTATTTTACAGGTAACTTGGTATTTATTTTAACTAGGTACAATAGCTATTAAATAGTTAATAACTATTTAATAGCTACCTAGTTAAAATAATTACCAATTTACCTGTAAAATAAATTCTAGCCTAAGTTACAAATACACCTACACTATCAATAAATTAAATAAACTACAAAACTAAACTACAATTATCTAAACTAAAATATAATTTAATACACTAAACTAAATTACAAAAAATAAAAAAAGATTACAAGAATTTTAAGCTAATTACACCTAATCTAAGCCCCCTAATAAAATAACAAACCCCCCCAAAATAAAAAAATGTCCCTACCCTAAACTAAATTACAAAAAGTAATCAGCTCTATTACCAGCCCTTAAAAGGGCCTTTTGTGGGGCATTGCCCCAAAGTAATCGGCTCTTTTACCTGTAAAAAAAAAAGAACAACCCCCCCAATACAACCCACCACCCACACACCCCTACTCTAAAACCCACCCTATCCCCCCTTAAAAAAACCTAAGTCTAACCCCCAAGTGCTCCTTACCTGTCCTGAAGACCGGCAGAGATGGTCCTGTTCCAGGCGGAGAAGTCTTCTTCCAGGCGGCGACCTCTTTCAAGAACCAGCTGATTAGAATAGCCAATAGAATTACAGTAGCTCTTATTCTATTGGCTAATCAAATCAGCCAATAGAATTAAAGTAGCTTTCATCCGATTGGCTGATTTGAATTTGAAGGCTCAAATCAGCCAATAGTAATTCAAGGAACGCCATTTTTAATCGCGTACCTTTGAATTCCGATTCAGTGTACAGCGGCGATCATATGAAGAGGATCCTCCACGCTCCATGGCTCCGGTCTTCAGTTCCAGCGTCGCCGATCTTCAGTTCCTGCATCGCCGGTCTTCAGTTCTAGGGAGGACGGTCTTCAGCTCCGCGGTCATCGGTCTTCAACTCCTCCGCTCCGTGCCGGCTGGTTCCTGGAAGAAGAAAAGGTCGCCACCTGGAAGAAGACTTCTCCGCCTGGAACAGGACCTTCTCCACCGGTCTTCAGGACAGGTAAGGAGCACTTGGGGGTTAGACTTAGTTTTTTTTAAGGGGGGATAGGGTGGGTTTTAGAGTAAGGGTGTGTGGGTGGTGGGTTGTAATGGGGGGGTTCTTCTTTTTTTTTTACAGGTAAAAGAGCTGATTACTTTGGGGCAATGCCCCACAAAAGGCCCTTTTAAGGGCTGGTAATAGAGCTGATTACTTTTTGTAATTTAGTTTAGGGTAGGGACATTTTTTTATTTTGGGGAGCTTTGTTATTTTATTAGGGGGCTTAGATTAGGTGTAATTAGCTTAAAATTCTTGTAATCTTTTTTTATTTTTTGTAATTTAGTGGGTTTTTCTTTGTAATTTAGTTTAGTGTATTTAATTATATTTTAGATAATTGTAGTTTATTTAATTTATTGATAGTGTAGGTGTATTTGTAACATAGGTTATGATTTATTTTACAGGTAAATTGGTAATTATTTTAACTAGGTAGCTATTAAATAGTTATTAACTATTTAATAGCTATGGTACCTAGTTAAAATAAATACCAAGTTACCTGTAAAATAAATATAAACCCTACAAATAGCCTACAATGTAATTATTAATTATATTGTAGCTATCTTAGGGTTTATTTTATAGGTAAGTATTTAGTTTTAAATAGGAATAATTTAGTTAATATTATTAATATTATTTAGATTTATTTTAATAATAATTAAGTTAGGGGTGTTAGAGTTAGATAGGGTTAATATAGTTACTATATATAATATAATAACTATATTAAGTATATTAACCCTAATATTATTAGGGTTGATATAGTTAATATAGGTGGCGGCGGTGTAGGGGGGTCAGATTAGGGGTTAATATATTTAATATAGGTTGCGGCGGTGTAGGGGGATTAGATTAGGGGTTAATACATTTAATATAGGTGGCGGCGGTGTAGGGGGATTAGATTACAGGTAAAAGAGATGATTACTTTGGGACAATGCCCCGCAAAAGGCCATTTTAAGGGTTGGTAATAGAGCTGTTTACTTTGGGACAATTCCCCCCAAAAGGCCCTTTTAAGGGATGGTAATAGAGCTGTTTACTTTGGGACAATGCCCTGTAAAAGGCCCTTTTAAGGGTTGGTAATAGAGCTGGTTACTTTGGGGCAATGCCCCACAAAAGGCCCTTTTAAGGGTTGGTAATAGAGCTGTTTACTTTAGGACAATGCCCCGCAAAAGGCCCTTTTAAGGGTTGGTAATAGAGCTGTTTACTTTGGGACAATGCCCCGCAAAAGGCCCTTTTAAGGGTTGGTAATAGAGCTGGTTACTTTGGGGCAATGCCCCGCAAAAGGCCCTTTTAAGGGATGGTAATAGAGCTGTTTACTTTGGGACAATGCCCTGTAAAAGGCCCTTTTCAGGGCTATTTGTAATTTAGTTTAGGGTAGGGACATTTTAGTATTTTAGGGGGTAATACATTTATTATAGGTGGCGGCGGTGTAGGGGGATTAGATTAGGGGTTAATACATTTATTATAGGTGGCGGCGGTGTAGGGGGATTAGATTAGGGGTTAATACATTTAATATAGGTGGCGGCAGTGTAGGGGGATTAGATTAGGGGTTAATACATTTAATATAGGTGGCGGCGGTGTAAGGGGATCAGATTAGGGGGTAATATAGTTAATGTAGGTGGCGGCGGGGTAGGGGGATTAGATTAGGGGTTAATATAGTTAAAATATGTGGCGGCGGTGTAGGGGGATCATATTAGGGGGTAATATAGTTAATGTAGGTGGCGGCGGGGTAGGGGGCTCACATTTGGGGGTTAGATATATAATATAGGTGGCGGCGGTGTAGGGGGCTCACATTAGGGGGTAATACAGTTAATATAGGTGGCGGCGGGGCCCGGGAGCGGCGGTTTAGGGGTTAATAAATTTATTGTTAGGAGTAAGAGGGGGGATTGTGGATAGAGGGGTATACATGTCGGGCTATGTTTGGGAGGCGTGTTAGACAGTTACGGGTTATTTTATAACTTAGTCAGTATTGTAGGCGGCGGTAGTTTCTAAAGTGCCGTAAGTCACTGGCAACTCCAGAAATTTGTACTTACGCAGATTTCTGGACATCGATAGTTTGTCAGACTTACGGCACTTTAGCATCTGACGGTGCCGTATATGGGATAGCTCGGGTTGCGAGTTGAAACTACAGGCGGCACAGGTTTCCACGCTTGCGCCGAAACCTGCGCCGTATATCGAATCGCGCCCCATGAAGGGATTTTTTTTTGTCCCTTTAAGTAAAAAAATTAATAGTAAGCATTTTCCATCCCCAAGTACGGTATTGCAAAATATTTACATCCAAAATAAATGTTTTTTGTCAGCAAACGTACATTGTTTTGTAGTCTATGGACACACCCTTTGAGAAGTTTATTGCTTCTCTCTTCTAGCTAAATTGAAAATGAGTTTAATTCCTTTGTGGTGATTAAACAAATAGTTTCCCATTAGGCATATGTAATACTTCAAAGCTCTAACAAATTAAAAAAAATTCATTGTGTTGTCAGTTTGCCAATTCTGAAAAGTGGAAACACACATTGCAGACACCATGGGCCTGATCCGATATGCAGCGTCGCCCGCAAAAGCCTGCGACGCCAAATATTGCGCTGGTTTGGTATCCTATATACAGTGTAACATAGAAGTTACGCTCGTATATTTCACCCTTCGGCCGTAGTTTTTTGGCCCATAGAGTGATATACCAAACCAGCGCAGTTTGGTATCCAATATACAGCGTAAGGACTTACGTGGCGAAAATGGAGAAATCTTACTCCATTTTCACCTCGCCACAAATTGCTGAGTATTGGACCCCCGTAACTCCCTAAACTACCTGCAAAATAAAACACCTAACGCATGCGCAATGTCTATCTACCTGTCAACCGCAATCCCCGGCCGCAATCCCTAATAAAGTGTTTAACCCCTAAACCGCCGCTCCCGGACCCCGCCGCCAACTATATTACATGTATTACCCCCTAATCTGAGCCCCCTACACCGTCGCCACCTACATTACCCCGCCGCCACCTATAATAACTACATTAACCCCTAAACTGAGCCCCCTACACCGCCGCCACCTATAATAACTACATTAACCCCTAATCTGAGCCCCCTACACCGCCGCCACTTATATGAAATATATTAACCACTAAACCTAAGTCTAACACCCCCTAACTTAATTATTATTAAAATAAATCTAAATAATATTAATAATATTAACTAAATTATTCCTATTTAAATCTAAATACTTACCTATAAAATAAACCCTAAGATAGCTACAATATAATTAATAATTACATTGTAGCTATTTTAGGGTTTATATTTATTTTACAGGTAACTTTGTATTTATTTTAACTAGGTACAATAGCTATTAAATAGTTAATAACTATTTAATAGCTACCTAGTTAAAATAATAACCAAATTACCTGTAAAATAAATCCTAACCTAAGTTACCATTACACCTAACACTACCCTATCAATAAATTAATTAAATTAACTACAATTATCTCAACTAAAATACAATTAAATACACTAATCTATATTACAAAAACAAACAAACACTAAATTACAAAAAATAAAAAAGATTACAAGAATTTTAAGATAATTGCACCTAATCTAAGCCCCCTAATAAAATAACAAAGCCCCCCGAAATTATAAAATTTCGCTACCCTAAACTAAATTATAAAAGTAATCAGCTCTATTAACAGCCCTTAAAAGGGCCTTTTGCTGGCCATTGCCCCAAAGTAATCAGCTCTTTTACCTGTAAAAAAAAGAACAACCCCCCCATTACAACCCACCACCCACACACCCCTACTCTAAAACCCACCCGATCCCCCCTTAAAAAAACCAAGTGGTCCTTACCTGTTCTGAAGACCGGCGGAGAAGGTCCTGTTCCAGGCGGAGACCTCTTCTTCTTCCAAGAACCAGCCGGCGCGGAGCGGAGGAGTTGAAGACCGATGACTGCGGAGCTGAAAACCGTCCTCTCTGGAACTGAAGACCGGCGATGCTGGAACTGAAGCCCGGAGCCATGGAGCGTGGAGGATCCTCTTCATACGATCTCCGCCATACACTGAATAGGAATTCAAGGTATGCAATTAAAAATGGCGTCCCTTGAATTCCTATTGGCTGATTTGAGCCTTCAAATTCAAATCAGCCAATCGGATGAGAGCTACTTTAATTCTATTGGCTGATTTGAATAGCCAATAGAATAAGAGCTACTGTAATTCTATTGGCTGATTAGAATAGTACGTTTTTAAACTGTTTTATACAGGGTTTTTAGATCAGCATCTGTGCATATTCTTCTTTATAGTAGTGTCTATTACATGCAGTTAAATGAAAATTGGTTTATACTGTTCCTTTAACTCAACACATCTGGTGACTCAATGACCAAAGGCACAAATGTGTTTCCACCAATCAGAAGTTAGCTTTAAGTAAGGCATTGCTGCTCCTGAACCTACCTAGGTTTACTCTTCAACATAGGACACTGAGAGAATAAAGAAAATTAGATAATAAAAGTAATTTGAAACATTTGTTTAAAACTCGTCCTGTGCATTTGGATCATTCGTTATGATTTAAATGCGGAAGAAGGCGGCTGCTCATGGCCTTTGGCACTTTTCAGAGCCACAGTTATTCTTGTGAAAGTGAAACACCTAAGATCTGGATTTGGGGTCTTGGGGGTACATTTATCCTGGTGCGGACAGACATGATCCGCTATACACTGTCAGAATTTATCATTGCACCAGCAGTTCTAGTGAACTGCTGGTGCAATACCGCTCCCTGGCGATTCGCAGCCAATCGTCCGCTAGCAGTGGGTGTCAATCAGCCTGATTGTATTTGATCAGGCTGATTGCTGTCCACTACCTCAGAGGTGGCGGACGAGTTAAGGAGCAGGCGGAACTGAAGCGGAGTGGGTCGGAAGCAGCATCCACTGCTTCATAAATCGACCCCCAGGTGCACATCGCTATTTAAAACTGCATGCGCTATCTGAATCATGGAAGTTTAATTTAGACTTAAAGGGACATTCTACACCTTAGTCATCTTAATGTTTTACTTTAGATTAAGCTGCAAATATCCTCTTGCAACCTTTTCTATATCATGTAACAGTAACAGTAAAAAAGTTATTTTAAAATGAATATTGTTTCTGGTTTGAAATGGCTGCAAAGCTCCACCCACTGATGACATCATGATCTGGACTGCATTAAAAGCTTCGCTACTTACAATAGACTCACTAATTAGATTCAACAGACTGTCAATGCTATTCAGCAGAGTGCCTAGATGCAGCCCAGATCATGATGTCATCAGTGGGTGGAGCTTGGCAGCCATTTCAAAGTGACCAGAAACTAGGGTGACCATATTGCTGCTTTAAAAAGGGACACATATGAAAAATACATATGTTAAGGCTGTTTTCAGGACTGTTTAAAGAAACGTTTTGTTTAAGAACCCTGACATATGTTTTTCATATGTGTTCTTTTTTAAAGCGGCAATATAGTAACCCTACCAGAAACAATATTCATTTGACTGATACTGTTGCATGATATAGAAAGGGGCGCAGAAGGATATTTGCAGCTTAATCTAAGTGAAGACTTTAAGATGACTAAGGTGTATAGTGTCCCTTTAACTGCCATTTTAATTTGCATGTTAAAGGGATACTAAACCCAATTTTTTTCCTTTCATGATTCAGATAGAGCATGAGATTTTAAGCACCTTTCTGATTTACTCCTATTATCAATTTTTTCTTTGTTCTCATATTATCTTTATTTGAAAAAGCAGTACTGTAAGCTTTTAGAGCCGGACCATTTTTTGTTCAGCACCAGGGTAGAACTTGCTGATTTGTGGCTAAATGTCGCAAACCAATCAGCAAGCGCTTCTGAGGTGCTGAACTAAAAATGGGCCGGCTCCTAACCTTTTATTACTGCTTTTTCAAATCAAGATAACATGAGTACAAAGAAATATTGATAATAGGAGTAAATTAGAAAGTTGCTTAAAATTGCATGCTCTATCTGAATCATGAAAGAAAAAATGTGGGGTTAGTATCCCTTTAAGCATTTGGCTGCCAGAGAACTGCAAAACTTGTCCCTTTAACCCTCATGATTACTACTTACTATTTCTACAGACTTTACAATCTATGGAACATACAAATTTAGTCTAAAAACAAACAAAACTGCAGCATTATAAAAAGAAAGCCAATAAGGAAAAATGCAGATGGGCAATACTGTGACAAGAATATGGTTTGATTTATAATTGAACAAACCTTATGATTAAACATGTGCATGAAATCAACTATCCGTTTTTGCTAGCACTTTTGAGATTAATTTTACTAAATAGCGAGATTCTTCTGTGGAGGGCCAAAAGTGTGACTAGCAGAGATATAGACAAGCCTACAGGATAAATAATTCTATAGTATTCATTTCTTTCATTCTCATTCATATCTACCTGCTTGCTACATTAAAGGAATTTGTCAAACATAAATTCCTGTTTATTTCTATGTAAATTGTGCTAGAGTAGCAGATGGTTTCTTTTATAATGTGTGTATTTCACCAAACATGAAAATGAGTTCTGAATGTACAAATTCTGTCTTGTCATTGCTTTGTACAACAATGTTTATAGCTACAAAGGTCCTTCAGTGAACATAATACATTCCTAATAATAAAAAAATATTACTTGGTGTGTTTTTTATTTTTTATTATTGCTGTCATAGAAAGCGGGCTTTTGCTCCTATTATCATCATGAATATAGCAATTTTATAACTGTATGTAGTATTAGTAACACTAACCGTATTACATTTCAATAATGAAAATCAAATAATTTCTCAAATGTTATTTTTGTGTGTATGTGTGTATAAATATATATATAGGCTGACCCTGGCTATTCTGGATCTTTTTATATATATATATATATATATATATATATATATATATTCATATATATTTATATATATTATTATTATTATTTTTTTTAAGATCCGGAATACCCAGGGTCAGCCTAATCCCTCAATGGAAACTCCCTGCTGTCCCTGGGTATTCCGGATTTACTACATTTGACTACAGAGCACCGGAGTGGTTGCTATGAGAAGGAATGTTCTACCTTTCAAACAGCAATTAGGCACTGCATTTCAAATTGCATATAAAGAAAAGCATTACAAGCTACACATATCCAATGTTTTATCAAAAGTGACTTTGTTATTCAGGATGTCACTATTATTATCCACTGTTGCAAACGTGGTATTCCCAGCTTTGATTTATAAAATGTATACATATATTATGTCTGGTCGAAATTTGTTTTCTCAATTTAGGACCTTTTTCAAGACCAATTTCACGTAGTAGTCTGTCTACACTGCAGCATGAGGATAAAATAAGATATGGAAAAAGCTGGAAATACTACTTTTGCAATAGTGTTAAGACCCATGAGTCTTCAAGCATTTCAGACTACAAGGGCTCCATGTACGAAGCAGCGAAAGCTGCTCCGGAGCCCTTGCGGGGCAAGTTCGCATATGCAAGCCTGCTTCCCGCAATGTAAGAGGCAGACCAATGCTTCTTACACCCTATGCCACCTCTGAGGTGGTGAGGGAAAATCACAGAGAGCTCGCTCGCTTTCGGTGATTGACAGCCCCTTCAGTTGCGCGAATGAAGGGGCGGGCATTTCACACTCCGATGAGTGTGTAATGATACATACGTGTGTAGCGAAGGCGGGCGGACAGCTTTGCAAGTTGAGAAGCTGTCCGCCTGCCGCTTAGTACATGGAGCCCCAAGTATCAAATTTATTGTTAAAATTTACATTTTTATTCAGATCCCTTCAAAATCCTCTGGAGTAAGTTTATCTTTTCTACTCAGCTGCAATCAGGGACAGATTTGATATATGAGCCCCTGTGCTGATCAAGCACTATGCAGTCTAGATGGAGTTTTTTTCACACTGTCCAAGTGTTCAAACTTTCATTTGAAAGAGGAGATGTTACACTTTTCCTGCCTAACACTAGTATCAGATTTGAAACATGCCCTATTCTAGAAAGTGCCTTTGCCCTGTATCATCCTTGCCTTTAGGTACCCATGCTAGAATTGTATTGCTTGTGTAAAAGTTACCAGCAATCAATAAAACAGTTTGAAACCTTTGTAGATTTTAGTTTTTCTTACCAGAAAGTAAACAGGGATGAGCGAATGCTTTAGTTCACTAACGATATAATAACAATCAATATTAAAATATCAGTTATTAGTAATAATCCAATTGAGACAATTCCTTAATAATAACTAGTTGATAAGCCTGCCCAGAGGGCAGTCTATGTGTTAAAAATGTAACCTCCCAAGCTACAAAAAAATGAAAAAGTAAAAATACAGAAAAAAATAAACAAAGCTATCCAAAATAATAAAATTAAACCTAAACTAATACCCCTATAAAAATAAAAAAATCCCCCAAAATAAAAACACCCTCTAATCTAATACTAAACTACCAAAAGCCCTTAAAAGGGCTTTTTGTAAGACATTGTCCTAAAGAAATCAGCTCTTTTACATTAAAAATAAAATCCCCCCTAACAGTAAAACCCCCCACCCACCAAACCCCCCCCAAAAAAAAAAAAAAATAGTATTCAGCTCTTTTTCACTGTCCTTAAAAGAGCATTTAGCTCTTTTTGAAATTGCCCAATGAACCCTGATCTAAAAAACAAAAAAATAAAAAGAATAAAAAAAAACCCTAACACTTAAGGGAAAGAAATTGAAAAATGGCTTTGTCCTTAAGGGGTTAAAACACTTATTGCGGGCAGTTAGTGTCTGCCGACAGCGACAGACACAATACAAACGCGATTATAGTATAGATAAAAAGACAAAAACAAAATATACACTCCTTATCTGGATGTGCGCTGAGTTTAATTCAAAATAAAGATACATAATTACAGAAAAAAAAATATGTACTGTTAGTGCTTCTTGCTGTGCATTATCTTATAAGGTGTAATTAATTAATAAAAATAATGTTTATCCATACTATAATCGCGTTTGTAACAAATTTGTCGCCAGTTGCGCAAGCATCCTCAAAGGAATTTGGCTGTGTGGGCAGCCAAAAGAATCCACCTGGATGCAGCGTAGGCATACAAAGCCTTAAAAAACAAAAACAAAAAAAACACACAGGGCTTAGTTTTAGATTTTTTTTTTTATTTATTTTTTTAAGATTAGGTATTTTATGGGCTGTAAAAGAGCTGATTGCCCCTTTAAGGGCAGTAAAAGAACTGAATACCCTTTTAAGGGCAATGCCCATACAAATGCCTCTTATGGGGCAATGGATAGCTTAGGTTTTTTGAGTGTTAGTTTTTTTGTTTTGGGGGGTTGGTTGGGTGGGGGGTTTTACTGTTAGGGGGTAATTGGTATTTTTTTAAGTAAAAGAGCTGTTTAACTTAGGGCAATGCCCTACAAAAGGCCCTTTTAAGGGCTATTGGTAGTTTAGTATTAGATTATGGGGTGTTTTTATTTGTGGAGGGATTTTTTATTTTTATAGGGGTATTAGTTTAGGTTTAAATTTTATATTTTGGATAACTTTGTTTATTTTTTCTGTAATTTTACTTTTTTATTTTTTGTAACTTTAGCTTGGGGGTTTGTATTTCTTAAACATAGACTGCCCTCTGGGCAGGTGTATCGCCTAGTATATAATAATGCAGTTATGAAATATACAGATTGAATGTGTGGTATATACCATTATATGAAGTAGTCTAGTGCTTGTTAATATTTTATATGCAATGTTGCAACATGTTGCCTATAGGATATACATGGATCAAGTCTGGTAATAAAGCCTTTGTGAAACTTTCTGTCTATTCACAGCACCTTAACACTTAATACTTTTTGAAATTGCTATTCATGGGCTAATGTTCCAAATTGTAATATTAAAGGGACATGAAACCCAAAATGTTTCTTTCATGATTCAGATAGAACATAACATTTTAAACAACTTTCCAATTTACTTATATTATCAGATTTGCTTAATTCTCTTAGTATTCTTTGTTGAAGTACCAGCAATGCAGTACAGTGAGCTAGCTAAAAACATGAGGTAGCCAATCACAAGAGATATATGTGTGCATCCACCAATCAGCAGCTAGCTCCCAGTAGTGCTTTGCTGCTCCTGAGCCTACCTAGGTATGATGTTCAACAAAGATCATTAAGATAATGAAGCAAATTAGATAATAGAAGTACATTGGAAAGTTGTTTAGCATCGAATGCTTTATCTGAATGATGAAATAAATATTTTGGGTTTCATTTCCCTTTAAGATAATGCCAATAACAGTTACAGCCAAGACCTTGTTGTCTCCTTATTGTTAAAGGGACACTAAACCCAAATTTTTCTTTAATTATTCAGATAGAGCATGCAGTTTTAAGCAACTTTCTAATTTAGTCCCATTATCAAATTTTCTTCATTCTCTTGCTACCTTTATTTAAAAAGCAGGAATGTAAAGCTTTTAATCCCGCCCATTTTTGGTTGAGAACCAGGGTTATGCTTGCTTATTGGTTTGCTAAATGTAGCTACCAATAAGCAAGCGCTATCTAGGGTGCAGAACCTAAAATTGTCTGGCTCCTAAGCTTTACCTGCCTACTTTTTAAATAAAGATAGCAAGAGAACAAAGAAAAATTGATAATAGGAGTAAATTAAAAGAAAGTTGCTTAACATTGCATGCTCTATCAGCTGGCTGAGCATCATGGGAAATGTAGTTCCAAAACCTCTGAACTGCCAAGTTTGAGGATGTCTAAGATAGAGCATGCAATCTGAATCATGAAAGAAAAAATTGGGCTTAGTATCCCTTTAATGAGAAGCAAGCTGCGGCAGACATGGGCGCATATGTGCCCCCCTGTCCGCCTCAGCTTGATAAATCACCCTCCTGCTGGTGTATGTTCTTTACTATTTAAAGCAACAGTAAAGTCAAAATGAAAGTTTCATGATTTTGATAGAGCATGCTATGCTTGTTGAAGAATAAACTCAGGAGCAGCAAATGACTACTGGGAGCTAGATTAACATGTGGTGAGCCAATGACTAGAGACACCAGCTAGCTCCCAGCAATACATTGCTGCTCTTGAGCCCACCTAAGTATATGTTCAAGATACCAAGAGAATAAAACAAATTAGATAATAGAAGTAAATTGGAATCTTTTATTAAACAGTGTATAATCAGAATCAGGGTTTATGTCCCTTTAAGACTTTATAATTTTCTTTATAGTTTTAACTGTTAACTAAAAGTGTCATTAAAGCTTTTTCCCCCCCAACATCTACATCTAAAAGTTGACTTTTTAGGTTGTTTGACCTTTTTTCCCCTGACACACAATTTCCTGAAGTGAGTAAATATTAATGCTTGTGAGGCCTGTGAGTTGCACGTTTGTTTATAGGTTATTGCGCTTCTATCCCACTTACCAGCATTCAACAAATGTGCACTTTCTATTTGTTTTCAAGGTAAAAATAAATAGCTTTAAAAATGTTTAATCTTTAAAGGGACATAAAACCCAAAAACTTTTTTTTGTGTGATTTAGACAGAGAATTCAATTAAAACAAAAAAAGTTTCCAATTAACTTCTATTATAATAATAATACTTGTTATCGGTGCCGCAAGTCGATTAAGTTCGAGGTTGTGCGCTATACAAGTATCCAATTATTATTATCAAATTCACTTTGTTCCTATGTTATTCTGTGTTGAAGAGATTCCCAGGTAGGTGACTTGAGCACTGCATGGTGGGAAATAGGGCTGCCATCTATTGCTCTTGCAAATGGATAACATTCTTTCTAATGGATAACATTCTTTCTAATGGATAACATTCTTTCTAATGGATAACATTCTTGCAAAACTCCTGCCATATAAGGTTTGATTTATCATTCACCGGTGGACAGGGGCATACATATTCACCCCTATCCGCTCAACTTATCCTCTGGCAAGCAATCCGCTGCCCGCATTTACTATTACACACAAGCGCTCCTATGCGACCCTGCCCGTACACAGCCAATCAAGTGCGAGCAGGAGCTGTCAATCTCCCTGGTCGGAAGAGACTGGGGAGATTGAAATTCTCCACCTAGGAGGTGGAGTACAGGGCAGCAACGGTCTTATGACAGCTGCTTAATAAATCCTGACTGCAGGTTTGCTTGCGCAAAGAGAAGAGAAGGGCTTGATAAATCAAGCCCATAGTGCTCCAGACACTTGCACGCTCCTGAGCTTACTTAGCTACTTTTCAACAGAAGATACCAAAAGAATGGAGAAAATTTGATAGTAAAAGTAATATAGAAAGAGGTTTAAAATTGCATGCTCTGGGGCGATTTATCAATGTGCGGGCGGACATGATCCGCTGTAGCCCCCTGCACATTCGCGTCTTATGACCGCAGCTTCTTAAATCCTGAAGGCTCGCGCGGAATAAGCAGCATTGATTGCTTGATAAATCGGCCCCTCTGTCTCATTCGTGAAAAAAAAATAATTGGTGTTTCATGTCCTTTAAATAATTCTCTTTTACACACATCACATTGTTTTCATGCTAAACTCAATTTTTTTCTTTCATAATTCAGATAGAGGATGCAACTTTAAGCAACTTTCTAATTTACTGCTATTATCATTTTTTTCATTCTCTTGCTATCTTTATTTGAAAAAGCAGGAATGTAAACGTAAGAGATGGCCCATTTTTGGTTCAGCACCTGGGTAGCGCTTGCTGATTGGTGGCTAAATGTAGCAAAACAATCAGCAAGCGCTACCCAGGTTCTGAACCAAAAATGGGCCGGCTCTTATGTTTACATTACTGCTTTTTTAAATAAAGATAGCAAGAGAACGAAAAAAATTGATAAAAGGAATAAATTAGAAAGTTGCTTATAATTGAATACTCTATCTTAATCATGAAAGAAAATATGTGGGTTTAGTATCCATTTAATGTCCTTTTTATGCAATATGATCTTTTAATGCCCAAATAAGCAGCGTTTTTGTAATAATCTTGATAATATTGATATTTTTAATTAGCCTAAAGATCAATACGAAAATGATCTATAAGAAATGGATGACATCATAAAGAGCCAAGTCCCTCTCATAATCTTTAATATGTTTACGGAATATTGACAGCAGAGCATAAAGATGCTTCCGTAGACTTGGTGGTAACAGAACACTAGAGGGTAATGCATTTTTGACAGAATTCACCTGTGAGATATATTCTATTTCCTTCAGTAACTAAATCCAAATAGAAAGCAGAATACATAAATGTATTATGATTTAACTGACTAGGTCTTTATATGAGGCCGTGCCCCCATGTATACGGCATAAAGTAGTGAGGCAAACAAGTTATCTTTTAGTCATTTCTATGTTGTCCCTATCAATTATGTATTATGTCTGTTAATCATGCATTGAGCTGAGCGTGCAGGGACGTTGTGTTCCTCGCTGTTCAGCTACGCACATACAAAACGCAAAATGTTTCATAAAGATATATACAGTTTTATATAAAAAAGAAATATTCACTCACAACTAATTGCTTTCTCTCAGCTAAAAAGAAACCCTTGTCTGAGGTTAAGGTTGATTGTCTGTCTACTAAAAACGATAGTAAAACATATAGCTTAGGATCTAATTGTCTAGAGGGGATTTAAGTGCTAGTATTCTGCCCCACTTTTCATGACTATAGGAGTGGAGACTGTTCTTTGTCCTAGATTTTGCATTTAATTCCTGTGAGTATTAATATTTTCATATTGTAACGATAATAGCAATATAAAAAAAATTATACAGAGTACACCGATGTAAAATTGCAAGCAACATCATATGTCCGCTCATAAGAAATGGGAATTTGATGTATAATGTGGCCTGTATTTGCACTTTGTCATATGATACCAAGAGAAGAAGTACATTTGATAATTAAAGTGATTTTTTAAAAAATATGACCATTTATAGGGACATGAAACAGCTTTTTCTCATGATTCAGAAATAGCATACAATTCGTATATCAAATTTGTGTCATTCTATTGTTATCCTTTGATAAAGGAGCAGCAATACACTATTGGGATCTAGCAGAGTACATCTGGTGAGCCAATGGCAAAAGGCATGTGTAAGCTGCTACCAATCAGCAACTAGCTACTGTCTCTGTCTAGGGCCTGTCACTGGGTGAATGACCAGTAACAGATTGCATGATTTTGCTCACAAGGAAAGAGAATAAATGAACTTTTAGGTATCGTATGCTCCAGTTATCTTGTAACCTTGGGTAAGATTTAGGGCTAGATTACAAGTAGAGCGCTAAATATCACTTCCACGCAATCAATATTAGCTTTCCAGTGAGTAATACCAGCGTACGCTAATGTGCGCTGTTATTACAAGTTAATCGCAATGTAAATGCGAGTTTGCGTTTGCAGTGCCAGGAAGCATTGCACTCACAAGCGCACTTCCTTAAGCTCCTATGATTATATAAATATATATTTATGTGTTAATATGTGCAAATGTTCCCTGTTTGTGGGCATGCACATTTAAAAAGATAGAATAATCCCCTTTATTAACCAATTCCCCTGTTTTGCATAACCAACACAGTTATAATAATACACTTTTTACCTCTGTGATTACCTTGTATTTAAGCCTCTGCAAACTGCCCCCTTATTTCAGTTCTTTTGACAGACTTGCATTTTAGCCAATCAGTCCTCACTCCAGGGTAACTTCACGTGCATGAGCTCAATGTTATCTATATGAAACACTTGAACTAACGCCCTTTAGTGGTGAAAAACTGTCAAAATGCATTTAGATTAGAGGCGGACTTCAAGGTCTAAGAAATTTGCATATGAACCTCCTAGGTTTAGCTTTCAACTAAGAATACCAAGAGAACAAAGCAAAATTGTTGAAAAAATTAATTTGGAAAGTTGTTTAAAATTACATGCCCTATCTGAATCATGAAATTGTTGTTTGGACTTGACTGTCCCTTTAATAATTTTTATCCAGACAACACACAGCACAGCCAGCACTAAGAAACACACAGACAGAACAATTGTGATTCACGGCCTGATGGTCAGGAGTTCGCTGAAATTGAGAGAAATCACACAAAATCTTTGGGTGTTTTTTGAGCATTATATTGTAATGTAGGTGCCTTTCCTTCACACACCATGTATAGCTAGATAAACAGCTCTCAAGGTAAAATGTGCCTTTCTAAAATTCTTTTAGGGACCTGACAGAGCTCATAGATAATCTTGCCAGATTGCAGAGCTTTGGATCTTTTTGGTCCTTAGTATCATACTCATCTATAAACACCTACAGTGCCAAGGCAAGGAGCATCTAGTTACAGACAATGCCGCTCATAGACACACTCGAATCACCCAGTCAGCACACACATAAATCCGGACCTCATACCTATGTCTGTATGCATGCATATGTTTGTGTGCTTGCATGCATTTGTGCATGTGTGTATGCATGTATGTGTGTGTGTGTATGCATGCATTTGTGTATGTTTGTGTGCATGCAATTATGTGTGTGTATGCATGTGTTTGTGTGTGTACATGCATTTGTGTGTGTATGCATGCATTTGTGTGTGTGTGTGTTTATGCATGCATTTGTTTGTGTGTATGCATGCATGCATTTGTGTATGCATTTATGTGTGTGTGTATGCATTTGTGTGTATGCGTGTGTGTATATGTGTTTGTGTGTGCATGCATGTGTGTGTATATGTGTTTGTGTGTGTATATGTGTCTGTGTGTGTATATGTGTTTGTGTGTGTATGCATGCTTTTTTGTGTCTGTGAGTGACAGAGGGGTAGGGTACACCAGTCCAAACTGCAAAACAAGGGGACACATGAATATCAGAGCAGTCTCACAGTAGTGTTTCAACCCACCATCTCTTATGATAACTGTGGCAGAGGCAAACATCAGCAGAGGTAATTGCAAGCTGACCTCTATACTGTAATTACATTGCTTCCTGCAGTGTATGGGCCCTAGACAGCTGCCAGCGTTGCCTTACTTATAATTTGACTCTGGACTCCAGCAGTGGAAAACTATAGATCCCAGTCTGTCTGATATTCTAGCCACAAATGTGCTGCAATGGTTAACATCCCTGTTGAGAATGTAACAGGTTAATCATGGCGCTCACAAGTGGAGTCACTAAGGCTAATGTTTAGCCACAAGCAATTTATTTCTGAATAATAGTTTATTCTGGCGAATATATCTGTTCACTTTTCATTCCCCATAGTAGCAATTACTGTATAACCACTCACTTTTATTTCACATTATGTAATCTAAAAGATTTCAGATTTACTGAAAAAAAAAGGCTTTATTGAAGTGAGATGTAAAATGGAATTAAAATCTAGATGTGTCCTTGTGCTGTATCTGGTAATTTTCTTTGAGGACAAGTAATAAAATAGCTTTGTATACGAATAATTATTAGCAATCTGAAGCAAGGTACTGAGGCACTTTCTTTGTATTTTCTTTTCTTTCTTTTCTTTCTCTCGTTTCTCTCTCTGTTTCTCCGTCTTTGTTTCTCTCTTTTTCTTGCTCTCTTTATTTTACACATTTACACAAAACACACAAACAAGAATTCTTTAATGTGGTATTTTATTAAAAGTAATTTTATTACCGAACATCTCCTGATTTGTGGACAGATTATAAGTGGATCGCTATTGTTAGTGCTAGGAGCATAAACGTGATTGCAGTGTTCTTTGTACTTAAATCCATATTACAAGTGTCGCGTCGTCCAAATTACTGAAAATTAATTTGAGTGATTTTGTGGTAATTTACGCTCACCATATTTTCTATGGGAGCGTAGAGTGGTTATATGCACTCGTATTACAAGTTGAGAGTAAATGTGATCACTCAAACGCAATTGCATTTACCGCTTAAACTTTTTACACAACCTGAAAGCTTTACGGAAATAGTTTGAATGAAACAGTTGCACTAAACTTCACTATGAACACCTAAACCGCTACACACACCCCCAATGAAATATTTTTTTATTGACTCATTTGAATTAGAACATACAAATCAGCCAATAGGAATGCAACGGTACCTCAATATAAAAGGGGTTCCTCACATTCAAAATTTAGTGTGAGGCGGGTGACCTCATGAAGACCTCCTTGTTCAAGGTCGCAAGCTGAAGACTGCTGCCACTTCCGCCGCCATCAGGATGAAGTTAAGAATATGGACCGCCACCAGGTTGAGGATGGAGCACCACCACCACCAAGTTGTTTTTTAGATAGTTTTTTTTGGGGGGGGGGGGGGGGGGGGGGGTAATGTTAGAAGGTGTTTTTTTTATTTATTTCAGCAGAAGACCTGTTTTTTTATTTTGGGGTGGGTTTTTAATGTTGGGGTTTTAGAATAGGCATAACTTTTTTATTTTTGGTAATTTGTATGTTATTTTTTGTGAGGTTATTTTTTTTAAATTTAATAGTGATGGTAGATTTTTTTTTATATTTTAAGAAGGTAATATTTATTATTATTTTTTTTACTTTCACAGGTGTTTTTTTGTTTTTTTTAAAGGTAGTTAGGTTTTATTTTGGTCTTGGTTAGTCTATTTTGTTTTAACTTAGGGGGTGATAGGTTAGGGGGTTTAGATGTTAGTGGGTTATTTTGCAGTTGGGACCGGTGGTTTAGGGGTTAATAGGGTAGTGCTTTACTTTGCGGTGAGGGGCTGGCAGTTTAGGGGTTAATAGTGTAGTACAGACTTTGCAATGTGGGTGGCTGGCGGTTTAGGGATTAATAGTGTATTGGGGACTCTGTGGTGGGCTTTGTGGCAGTTTAGGGGTTATAATAGTAGGTGTCTTATGGCAATTCAGGTTAGCGTGTCAGTAGGGTGTTTTGCTCGATTGATGTAAATGGGGCAGTAGGTTATAGGCTTTTTGTGCGAGTTGGTTTTTAACTCGTAATACTAGCGCAACCCGATTCACGCACAGTTAGCGCTCTAGCAAAAGCGCTAGATAGAGCTCCACTTGTAGTCTAGACCTTGGTGTTTAATTATAATTCCAAGACAAGTACACTGTAACCATCAAGAAATAAACAAATTATACTAAAGCCTTTATAACCGAAACTGAGAAAGTATTACACATTTCCACCAAAATATTGTGTTATCAAAAAGCTTTGATTTAATGGCATTAAAGGGACAGTCAACACCAGAATTGTTGTTGTTTTAAAAGATAGATAATCCCTTAATTACCCATTCCCCAGTTTTGCACAACCAACACAGTTATAATAATACACGTTTTACCTCTGTGATTACCTTGTATCTAAGCACCTGCAGACTGCTCCTTATTTTAGTTCTTTTGACAGACTTGCATTTTAGCCAATCAGTGCTCACTCCTTGGTAAATTCACGTGCATGAGCTCAATGTTATCTATATGAAACACATATGAAACACATGAACTAACGCCCTCTAGTGGTGGAAAACTGTCAAATGCATGGACGGCCTTCAAGGTCTAAGAAATTAGCATATGAACCTCCTAGGTTTAGCTTTTAACAAAGAATACCAAGAGAACAAAGCAAAATTGGTGATAAAACTAAAATCTTCACCTGATGGTCAGTATAATTAGCCAGGTGGTGCGTCCATTAAAAAGCTCCTGGGGAGAACACTGGATATTTTTTTGTGCACCCAGTTATCTTTTCAAATAAATGTGAACAAATTATAAATTTGTAAATATTACTAAAAGATGATCCCATTATATGATGCCCCCAAATTCATTGTCGAGTTGGAAGTGTTAAATTTATTATAATAGAGGATAGGGTTAGAGTGTTACAGATTGCAATGACAGTAGCAGAAACGGGGGATGGGACATGCTGGTATCACTGGGTAAATATTTTAAAGGAATATTGTAAATGTTGTAAATATTTTTATTTTATTGTTTACTTATATAATTTGTAAATATCATTTCTTTTGTATTATCTAAAATAGGTCATTTCAAAACTTTAAGTGTCTTGAATTTTTTAAATGAATTTTCTTGTGCTAATTAAATCTACCTTTCATGTTTTCCTTTGTCATTCCAGCTGTAGGATTTAAAAATCTTAATAAAGTGCGCTTGGATCTAACAACAGTAGGAGCTCTTATTAAGATTTCCAGAGGTGAAACCCTTAGCTATTAAGACATTTCACAACTTTGCACTATTAAAAGAGCAGCAATTAAAGTTTCATTAAACTAAAACTCTAATGATTCACATAGAGGGGAAAAATACTTTTGTTATCAAATGTACTTTGCTTTATTGGTGTTCGCTGTTGAAGAGCATATTTAGATATGCTCGGCGTGTGCATGTGTTTTGAGCAATCTTTGAAACAGTGAAATAAAATATAAAAATGTATTTGTCACATAAAAATTTATTTTGTCATATAAAATTTTATTTGTCACATTTCACAGTTTTATCACAACTCATAATGATAGAACCCTTTGTCTTTAAACAATTGTTAAAGGACAGCTACTTATTTTTTGGGCAGTGTACATGGTCTTTTCTGCACACTTTCTGAGGCACCTGTTCCTGTTGAGCATGTGCAATAATTTACAGCTAATATATGTATATGAATCTGTGTTTGGTTGATATCTGTGGTACAGAAGGCAGGGAAATTTGTTAAAAAAAAAAAATCTGCCTGTTTGAATGTGTTATTGAACTGTGTTTTTATAATGCATTTGTGAGGTCAAGATGTTTAAATATAAAGTAAAATGAATGCAGTTGTATCAGTTATATACTTCCTACTAATGCTGCCTGGCTACTTAATAATAACGGTTATTGGTTGATATTACAATGTCGGCCAATCTGCTTAAATTAATTATAATTTAGAAATGCATTTAATCTTAGAGAAAGTGTATTGATTAATGCATTGGTATTGCTTATTCCTCATTGTTTTTTATTGATTATATTTTAATAAACTATTTATGATTATTAATTAAGGACCAATTTAGTTAATAGGCAGAATGTAAAGAATTGAAATTTTACAGGTGTATTTTATTTGCAATTAATATTCTTCACTGTGCTTTGTTTCTGTTCCACACATAACACATACAGTAACTGTGTATTTTATTATTTTACAGATGACACCTAACAGTGTTATTCACTCTTCTGTATAGTGCACATACCAAGTTGGTAATCTTCATATTATGTATTCATTTCACTACACAGAACTATCACAGAGTTCCATATCAATCACTCTACCCTGCTTGACACATAGGTCACATTTTATCAATCTGTGAACAGACATTATTCACATGTTGGGAACCTGTCCACATTCCGTCTCAGATTGTGTGGTGTATATGTTGCCCGTATTTATCCTTGCATGAGTGAGTGCTTGTGCAATGCTGCCCCACTACCCTCGCGCAACTAATTGCATGAGAGTAAAGCTTGTCAATCACCCTGGTCGAATAAATCTGTGGGGATTTTCAAGTGGGGTTTACGAAGCAGCAGTTTAAACCGATGCTTCATAAATATTAGTTGCAGGCTAAAATGGCGAGCCTGCACCGATCGGGGCATTCACCTTGTGATAAATCCTGCCCATAGTATTATTTGTGCATACTGCTGACTAGACGTACATTCAGATTAGGAGAAATGTAAAAATAACTACATTTGCCGTATTTCTTGCATATTGTACAAAAATAAAGGAGTGGTTCCTTTAATGGTAAATGAACAAGCAAATGTACATGACAAAGACATTTGGTTGACTCCTGCATGTAGTTAAAACTGCTACTTTAAAGACGAAAAAGGCTTCAAAAAGTTCAAACTTATACTGTTTAAGTGGGAAAGCCTTTGCAAGTTTAAATTTGTATTATTAAAAAAAATATATATATATATATACTTCACTTTTGTTCTTGGTCAAACCTGACTTCATTAAAAATATAAAATAAAAAACATTAAAAAATTTTTTACACACATAGATAGTGTTGATGCTGGCTTGTTGCAGTAGCACTACCAGCTACTACTTTAAAGGGACAGTTTACCCTACATTTTTCTCCACTTTAATTTATTTCCAATTATCCATTTTACCTGCTGAAGTGTATACATTTTTTTTACAAATAGCTCCTTTTACTATATTTTGACATTTGACATAACTGATTTTTCCCATAGTATTCCTGCCTATTCTAAAAGTTTCTATACGTAAGTGTAGGTTAAAGAAAACCTGTGTAAACAGCAAATGAAATTGCACTCCCAGAAGGAGGTATAAGAGATAATCAATAAAATGTTAATATACAATTGTTCTAAGTATTGGGCTTTGGTTTACAGAGAAAATATAAAGAAGCATCTGTGTGTATAGAAAGGGATAAACTAAAGATATCTGATTTCCCTGCACACTCAACCCATTTTGATGGGTTGTGGTTTCAAAGCACAAAACCTGCTATTTCAAATAAAAAATAATTCTAAAGAAGCAATTTCTCATATATATTTTATACTCTACAGCTGGTATAAAAAGTAATTGGAAACACATTAAGGTAAAAACAATTTTACAATACACTGTCCCTTTAACTTTATTCAAGTTTAATCTGCTGTCCAAATAATTCCAAGGAAGCTCAGGAGATAAAAAAAAAAACAAACAAAAACAAAACAACACATTAGTGCTGCTGTCTTAACATTCTCTATAGAAAATAATGAGCAAAACTTTTTTTTTTTTCACTCAACAAACTAATTCCTAATGACCCAATGAGCAAATATTGGATAAAATTACAATCACTTTTTTTATGTGACAGACATAAACAGAATATATTTAGAAAGAATAAAGAAAATGTTACAAAATTGGAGGCATTTCTGAAATAAATTGTAAACGTTATATTTGTTGACGATTCTTGCACAATTAGTAGCGATTATTTTCAGTCAAGAAGTTGCATTTTTCCAAAAAAATGTATTTAAATAAAAAATAAGGTCTGAAATATTATTGTTACTAAGCAGAGAAAGGAACTAATTAAAACATCTATTCTTATTATGCTGTACTTTGTTTTGTACCCATCTCATTTAAAGCCTGTGATACAATGGTAATGGATCGTGGCCACGTATCATTAATTGTCTATCCCTGCTCATTTTCTCTGCACTGCTCATTTAGCGCCAATAACTAGTTTATTTGTGTTCCCTAAGATGTGAAAACAAACATATGGCAAAGCCTTTGTTTGCTTCCTACTTCATTTTGCAAGATGCGCTTAAACAAGACTTAAAGATAGTGAATTTATATTGATTAGTTTTACTTTAGGGCACTGGTTTTCTAACCTGTCCCCAGGTCTCCCTAACAGGCCAGATTTTCTGCATATCTGAACTGAAGCACAGGTCAAATAATTAGCTGTTTAGTAAACATGGTTATTAAAGGGATATGAAACCACATTTTTTCTTCAGCTTTCTCATTTGCTCCCACTAGCAATTTTTCTTCATTCTCTTCGTATCTTTATTTTAAAAGCAGGAATGTAAGCTTAGGAGCTGGCCAATTTTTGGTTCAGAACCTGTGTAGTGTTTGCTGATTGGTAGCAAAATGTAGCCATCAATCAGCAAGTTCTACCCATCGTTCTGAACCAAAAATGGGCTGGCTCCTAAGCTTACATTCTTGCTTTTTCAAATAAAGATACCAAGATAATTAAGAAAAAATTATAATAGGAGTAGAATATAAAGTTGCCTAAAATCGCATGCTCTATCTGAAACATGAAAGAAAAAAATGTGGGTTTCATATCGCTTTAACCTGCTCTCACCCAAGGTGATCCTGAAAATCTGGCCTGTTAGGGAGGCTTGAAGACAGGTTTGAAAACCAGTGCTTGAGGGGAAGAGACTTAGAGGGGCAATATATTCTTAGAAGCAGTTGATAATAGTTCATTGCATTCAAAGCAGCTATAGAAAACCCCTTTCAAGTCTCCCACTGCCTACTGGGAGGTTGATATCTGCTTATTCTTTACATAGCTTTTCTATAGACAATAATTATTATTATTATTATTATTATTGGTTATTTGTAGAGCGCCAACAGATTCTGCAGCGCTAATACCATAGAATTTAAATATTAACTATATGTGGCACTTTTGTAAGGAAAAGCAGCTTTTTGATATGACAAAATAAAGGTAAAGGATCTATTTGTAAACAACTTAATACACTCAAGCATAGAAAATTATTATATTGGGAGAACATTTATAGCATAACATCCCTTTAATCATCTTCTTATGGACACTTAACTCCATAGGCAATAAAGCAATTACAGGTCCCTGGTATTTGTTGGATTTCATTTTAAATAAAGATGACAATACTCATATGGCTTGACGTTTATTGCAGTAAAATATCTGTGCACTCGCTTAATTTGTTTCTGTATCTTGCTGATAATGTATTTTGTTTGTTTTTATTATCTGAACAATACTAATTAATAGAGATGGCTGAATGTTTTCTTTTCACATTTAAATGGTTCTATAGAATAAGTGTAAACATTGATGAAGATTTAGAATTATTTGAATGTCACCTTTCATTTTCAAATGGTTTAGTTAATAGATTTTAAGTTAACATTTGTTTGCACACAAAAGGGAAGTGTTTTTCTAGCATTCAACACACACTACAGAAAATGTAGTCAATATTTGGTCATTTTTGCTTATTACTATTATTATCATTATTTTTTAGTATTTGTTATACACCGTCACAGGCACACCCATAGCATTGGCAAGACAAATTTGCAGGGCCTCACATCCCAGCGCTTTTATTCATCCCCCCCTGTATGCCCTGTCCCCTGTATGGCCCACCCCTGTCCCAAGATTCAGCATTACTTATATAAAGAATAACAGTATATATCTCACCTCCTCATACCATAAACACCTCATTAAAGGGACAGTTTGCTAAAAAAAATTCTCCCCTTTAATTTGTTCCCAATGATCCACTTTACCTGCTCGAGTGTATTAAATTGTAGCTCCTTTACCCTTATATTGGCATTTGAAATAGTTGATTTAGCATGTGATATCCCCACCTATTCTGAAAGTTTGTGACCGCAGGTCCAAGCTATAGATAAGCTTTGTAAACACAGCCAGCAGAAGAGATTACACTCCCAGTGGGATATAGCAGAGATAAGGTAATAAAATGTTGTTTCCATTGTTTTCTCCAAGTACTGGTGCTTGTTTTATGGACAGATATAATATAAAGAAGAATGTACATGTACACAATGTGATACAGTAATAAGATCAGATTATACCTACAAGCTCAACTCATTTTATTAGGTTGTGGCTTCAAAACACAAAATCAGAGCATTAATATGCACAAATAAACCTAAAAAAGCTAATTTTCATACATTTCTACTCTGCAGTTGGTAAAAAAGCAATTGTAATCACATTAAGGGAAAAACTATTTTACAGTATACTGTCCATTTAAATAAATACAGGATATACATTGCACCGTCTCATACCCAAAGCATGGGTCCCTGGGCGGGTGCCCCTCTCACCCTGCCCAAATGGCAAGCCTGCACCATCATATTCCTTAAGGATAAAAATAAATAAAGGCAGGAAAGGGACGATCAGATAGAGGCTAGAGTGTCCTGCTACTAGGCATGTGTATTCGTCATTTGTTTGTCTAAATCTTGTAGCAAGTAGCAGCATGTGGCTCTTTTTGGAGCCAGATTTATTTATCTGAAAGTGCAACACACAAAGATAAGGATTTGCACATATTTTTGAATGTTGCACTTTTACGTGAATAAATCTGTCTACGAAAACATTAAGGAGCAGTTCATCTTTCCCCCTTTTAACCCCCCAGACGGAGGCAAAAAAGAT